>NC_057804.1:539052886-539060858 GCF_018294505.1 Triticum aestivum | reverse complement strand
TCGGGACGGTTATGTCTGGTATGGCATGGCAAGGTGATATGAGCGGTGACTCTGTTGGTTGAAATATATTCGTCATGCTAATCATGCAGGGAATACTTAAACCTCCTGAGTCGACCGTAGATCGAGTCTTGTGCCAGTAACCCCCATACTTGTTTCGTACTACCACTTGTCTCTACAGCAAGTAGAGTACGGTTCAGTAAGTTGTCAACCTCTTTCTAGCACACACCGTACAGAGAGGCCATGGTGGAAGATACCGGTTGTAGCTGGTAGGCAGGCCACCTGGTCCGGGGGCATGGGTGTTTCCGGTTGGGACCGAGAGGGGAGGCCACCCCTTAGAGCGCGCGATATAAATTTGATCCCATGCTACGCGAGGTTGTAGCCTCCCCACTTAGAGTTTGCTTAACAGGTGTCGTGGGTGATTCCAGACACGTGTGAGATAAGCTGGTGTGTGCAAGTTAGGTGTGTTTTCAACAAAAAGACCGTAGGCGGAATTAGTCCCGATGGACTAAAAAAATCCGTTACTCGTGGGTAAAGAGTACACCCTCTGCAGAGATTAAACCTATTCGAATAGCCGTGTCCATGGTTAAGGATTACAGTCTGGGATGGGTCAAGTGTCGGTCTTAGTGTCGGTCTTCGGAGGTGAAACTGTTAACCAGAACTAGAACTACTACCTGTGACTTGTGATAATTATGATTATTATTATTGTTGACTAACCCGTGATATTATTGTTATTATCGAGTATCTCTGGGATGGTTCTACCTCTGGGATATTCACTATGATTGTTTATTTTAAAGCCCTTTATGTGGTGTCGCTCAGACGCCCGACTGTGGCATTTCTTTTAAAGCCCTTTATGTGGTGTCGCTCAGACGCCCGACTATGGCATTTCTTTTAAAGCCCTTTATGTGGTGTTGCTAAGACGCCCGACTGTGGCATTTCTTTTAAAGCCCTTTATGTGGTGTCGCTCAGACGCCCGACTGTGGCATTTCTTTTAAAGCCCTTTATGTGGTGTCGCTCAGACGCCCGACTGTGGCATGTTTGTTATTTATTTCATAATTTTAATATTGCTATGTTATTGCATTTTTATAATTAACATGCTTGTACGCATCAGAGTTTTATTTATCTTTTGTGACTGACGTCATGAGCATAAAATATTTTCAGCACATCATTGTTATATTATACCTATGTTCATAATGTTTGCATGTACATTCAAAGTACTCACTGGCTTATCCCTGGCTATTGTCTTGGCCAGATTTTCTTGCGCAGAGAGGAGCGACCGTGCCGACAGTCCTGGAACCTAAGCAACGGTGATAGCAGTCTCGCGAAGATAGGAGTTAACCTGGTCAGCTGTTCCTATGGAAAATGGAGTTCCATAGACACTGATGATCCACAAACCGCTTCCGCCATCAACCATTAGAAACCATTTGTTGTACTCACAGGCCAGAATGGTCTTGTACTACATATTTTGTATTTTTGCTTGGAATTTCTGTATCAAGTTGGTGCCTCATCAGCTAACAGTTATCCTGGGGCTGGTGAGCACAAGGGCCATTTTTTGGAAATTATACCCGGAGAATCGGTCCCCACATAGCTCTTTCTCTCTCTCTCTCTGCTATCTCTCACGGGCCTCCCCTCTCACTCGAACTCTCTATACTGATGGATTATACGGTCACTGTGTCAGCGTATAGCTCCGTATATTGTTTAGTTGACCGGTCAACCTATCCACATGCTGCCTTGCCAGCTCATGTTCTGTATCTTCGTGTGCTGGCCCATGTAGCAGTGGGTGAAAATAAGTAAACAAGAGGCCCATCTCACACGGAAGTAAACAAAGTTGAAACCACTCGGGGTAGCACTCCGCTCACTAGTAAATTGAGGGCGCATTGAGGACACACTTCTTGCGCGTGAAGGACGCACTCGCGCACAATTCACCACTATGCGGCGGCATGCACAGAAGGACGCACTCGCGCACACCCAGCACACAACACACACCAGCACATGTGTACACCGGCGTCGCCGCCGGTTGAGATGGACGGTGAGGCAGCCAACAAGTGGAGGCGGCTCGAGCCAAAACCGCATCCTGCGAGTCTGGACTTCATCAGCAGCCTCCCCGATGACATGTTGCTCGTCATCATCAGCCTCCTCCCCACCAAATCTATCGTGCAGACCGCCCTGCTCTCCCGGCGGTGGCACCCCCTCTGGAGCTACGTCCCCCTCAACCTCACCGTTGACAGCTGCCTCTGCGACGGGGATTGCAAACGCATGGCCGCAGTCTCCAAGATCCTTTCATCGCACCTTGGGCCAGCGAGACGCCTTGACATCCGCATGTTCAGTACCAACTGCAAGGTCCAACCAAAGTTCGACGAGTGGTTCTTGTCCCCCTCCCTAGATCAACTCGAGGAGCTCAGATTTGAAGCTGGACGATGTTGCTCTCTGCCGCCGTTCGCGCTCCGCCTCACACCAACATTGTGTCGCGCCAGCTTCAGCTCCTGCTATCTTCCCCAGATTAATGCCGCACCCGCCCTTCTTCTCCCTCAACTCAAGCAGCTCGACCTCTTCGACGTTGTCATCTCGAAGAAGGCTATGGAGCACCTGCTCCGCAGCTGTACTGCACTCGAGTACCTTCGTCTTGAGCAGATCCACGGGTTCATTAGCCTCCACATCGCCTCGACGAATCTCCAATGGATTTATGTGTCTTGTTGGCCCCGCAACAAGACATAAATTGGGAAGAGATCACTCTAGATGTTCCACGCTATGGTCATTGTGAATGCGCCTTTCCTTGAGAGATTGCTTGTATCAGATCTAGAAGGTCCAAAAAAAATCAGAGTCATTGACGCGCCGAAATCTCCAAACTCTTTATTGGATCCGTAATCGTTTAGGTACAACACTGACCTTCTTCTCTATCTTCTTGAAATTCACATTTTTAAATTTCTTCTTGATGTATTTACGACCATCTTCCAGAAAATGATTCCCACAAGCTTGACCCAGTCCATGCGCACAGTGAAGATCTTGGAACTAAAATCTATCGGCCCCAATCTGGATCAAGTTGTTGGATTCCTTACATGCTTTCCGTGCACAGAGAAGCTACTCATCGAGGTGAAACTTCTTTCCTATAAGTAAACGGTAATCACAACGTAGCTCAATTTTTTTCGTAATTTTCCCAAATTACGATGACAAGTGTAGTGTTCAAAACTGCATCTACGCACTGCACCGAAAGAAATGTTTTTACTATTTTTTCTCACGTGATCACCTGCATCGTTTTTATGCTGTACTACTATAGTAGCCTAGGCTAGTCATAGTGGAAAGCAACTTAGACTACTCCAGTAACTCTATGGTTACCCTAAGAGCAAGTACTACCTCCGTCCTGGTTTACTCTTCCAATTTTGTAGTATCAAAATTTAACCATAGATTTAACTGACAAAATGTTAATGCATGTCACTAAGAACTATATCGTTGGATTCATATTTGAACATAATTTAAAATGGTGTAATTTTTAGTGACATGCATTGGCATTTTCTTAGGTAAAACTATGGTCAAAATTTTATACTAAATACGAGGTAGTATTCCCTCCGTCCCAAAATTCTTGTCTTACATTTGTTTAGATACGGATGTATCTAACACTAAAATGTAACTAGATACATCTGTATTCAGACAAATTTAAGACAAGAATTTTGGGACAGAGGGAGTACAAAAGTGGGCTATGTAGGCCAAAATACGTGCCGAATTCACTTGTGATGCATTTCGCATGGCCCTCCATTGCTCACCTAGTGCCCCAATCTGGATCACCTACTTTGCTCCGGTGCCAATTTAACTCACACAAAGAAAAAAACTGCGTGGGAGAGAGAGAGAGGACTGAGGCAATAAAAAACACTTGTTTGGGAGAGTGAGAGGCTGGTGTAGTTGGTTTGATTGATTTGTTTATACATGTGGGTCTGTGTGCATAGCGGTGCCAACTCTCTCACATCACGAGAGCGGTGCCAAAATCTTTTGATTTGACATCGATGCATATTATGTGGCATACTTTTGCGAAATATGGCATCGGCCACATACTGGAAGGAAAAAAATGCCCAAGCTCTTCACGTGCTCCTAGTTAAATGAGAGGAAACAGAAAGAGAGAGAGAGAGAGAAAATATCACTAGCCAGCCAACCCAATCGTATGAGCGAATGATATTGGTACCGCTTGATGACACGGCAATCTTATACAACCAGCTGCTCTAATATGTTCTCTTCTTTTGCAGATAAAAAAAGACCCGAAAGTGAAAAATGTGCTGCACTATAACAATCTCATCGAATGCCTTGACCTCCATCTTATAGAAATTGATTTGATCGACTACTGAGGCAGCACATCTGAGATTGAATTGGCCAGGCTCTTTGTTCTAGAGGCAAGTGTGCTCAAGGTAATGAGGTTTGGCGTTCTCTGGCGCAACAATGAATGGCGTGCTGATCACCGCAAGCGTCTAAGCCTAAATGAAAAAGTCTCCACAGAAGCTGAATTTGTTTTTGAAACATCAAGTGGACAGAGACTAGAAAACTTATTTGCCCATTAGTGACCTGTCAGGGCGGTGGATTTTAGTTTGTACGATAATGCTGCATCCACCTAAAGTAACGAAAGTTCTTACGTAAACTTCCTAGTAATTCCCTCTTCGTAGGTGCAACATTACTCCTAACATTTGTAATACCAGTTTGAAAATTGTAATATTGCCGTGTCCTATTCCTGCATTTTCAAAATCCTGTGAATCAAACAGGTCCTGAGTTGGTGATGATGTTGTGCCTCCCATCTTTCACCAATAGCCGTTGGATATAGATCTGACACATACAAACCAAGCTTCTCCATTTTTGCAAAAAGATGCCCGCACTTGTTCCCTATTTACAAACAACTCCTTGTCTCTCACAATCAGCCTTATCTCCTCCCCACCACATCTAGAAGGCCGTGAAAAAATCTGGCGCGATGGCCGCTGCCGGCAACGTCCACCCCCAATCGTGGTGTTTCGTGCAATGCACGGGCATCTATGCTCGGGAAATTATGTCGAACAGGGCTAGTTGTAAGCAGGCTAGCTCTAAAACCATGGTGATAGTGACTGTAGACGGTGAGGCTGACTATGGTATGCCGAACACGCATTAGTAGAAAAACACCTAATAGTCCCGGTTCGTGAGGGCCTTTAGTACCGGTTAATGAACCGGGACTAATGGGCCGTTACTAATACCTCCACCCATTAGTCCCGGTTCAAACTAGAACCGGGACTAATGTGCCTCCACGTGGCTCTGTGCGTCGAGCCCAGTCAGGGGGCCTTTGGTACCGGTTGGTGGCACCAACCGGGACCAAAAGTCCATGTTTTTTTGGAAATTGACTGCTTTAGGGGTTTTGGGGGTTATTTTTAGGTTGTTATATTAGCTAGCTAATAGAGATAAGTGTCCTCTCTTATATCTTCGTCCTTGGTTTACCAACACTGCTACTATATATGTTCATTTTACCCGCTGATATAATAACTCATGCATGCTCGCATACATCAGCATATATAATAACAAGTACTCGTCCTATTAATCATGCATCATCATACAACTTCTACTCTTTATTAATAATAAGTCATACGATCATCATCCTCATAGTCATCAAACCCAACCCTACATAATTGTTCTTAACACATGATCATCAGTATCAGGTAGGACCTAAACACCCTTAAGGTAAAATAGCATAAAACAATATAGACCCTGACTCTCCATTATGAAGAATGGCGATCATCCTGTCTCCAATTTTTGCCCTTCGCTGAATGTTGCTTCCAATAAGCTCCTTACGACTGTCCATACATTTTTTCCATTCTTTGATTCTCAGGGCTCCACTTATTTTAGAAACCCGGTATGGACAGTTGAGATTCGTAGGACGACCTGGTTGTATGTTCAAAACATGAAGGCTACCGTGTGTATACATCAGATGAGGCACACAATCATTCAGGATTATCTGTTGAAAAACATAATAATAACTTCGTAGTTAGCAATGATATGATGTACTAGTTTTAGAAGTGTGCAAAAAGATGCACAGATGTTGTAATAGTACAAAAATCTTACCAGGATATCTCCATGGTAGTTACCGTAGTTCAACACGTGCACTAGTGGCACGTATTGACCATAATGTTGAGGAG
The DNA here is from genome assembly GCF_018294505.1 of Triticum aestivum. Taxonomy (NCBI): domain Eukaryota; kingdom Viridiplantae; phylum Streptophyta; class Magnoliopsida; order Poales; family Poaceae; genus Triticum; species Triticum aestivum. Next base: position 539,054,730 of record NC_057804.1, on the reverse strand, counting down.
TTCGATTGTAGACATTGTAATTCTCAAGATCAGTACAAAATGCGACCAGATGATTTTTCTCCTGATAAGTTAGTTCGGAGCCTTCGGTGTAGTAGGTTCTGTCTACCATCTTCCGCACATTCTTTGAAGAATGAAAATAAGCTGTCAATGGAGAATAAGTTGTCAACTATTTTGAAATAAACAATATAAATTACTTAATAACTATGTTAAGCTCACATGGGGGAAGAATTGGAGGTGTATCCACAAGGACAAAAATCGTAGGTCTCTCTTGCTCGATTGTAGGATCACCAAGATCAATGGTAACAAGCATACCCTCATCAAAACCATACATTTTGCAAAGTGCTTCCCAATTTTTGCAACCAAAATGGGTTACACTCTGAGCATTGTACAACTTTACTTGAAAATCCACACCATGATGGGTACTTAGGATAATTTTTTTGTTTCGAAACTTTCATGGTCTTCAAAACCCATCCTCTCCAAGACATAGCGTCTTGCAAAGCATGGGATAAGCTAGTCGAATTGGAAAAGATGAAAAATATTGTCATGATTAAAATAGTTGAAGTCATGAGTAATTACAAAAAAAACTATTATCGTCGGTTGCGTACCGTATGAACATCGAAGGTCTCCTCGAGCTTAATGCTGAAGCGACGATCTTTGTCCAGCACGATGAATCTGTCGCAGATACCTCGGTCGTCGTGGCACCAGTCGCACTCCCACGGGCGGTTTTCGTCGTCCGATGAGTACGACATTTCCGGCCTATGTTCATAATTCAAATATTAAACTAGATCATTATTATTAATCACGGGTTGACTATTGATGATCGATGTACGTAGCTCCTCCTTTCATTCCCGAATGCATTGTCTAGCACACGGGAATGAAGGAGAACTTATCAAATACGAGCATTCAATAAGCAAAACCAAATCATAAAATAAGCAAAACCAAATCATAAAATAAAGTATAGTACTCAAATTAGCATGCATTCAATAATTATAAGCAAAAGTACATCATCTCTTGGTGTCCGTACATCGTCGAATATTATCACTAATACAACTAGAACCGTAGCGCCCGATGGGTATCGACGCGAGCGGTGGACACCCAAAGATAAGGAACCATCACAGGATCATAGCTCCAGTGAGATCCCTGAAGAACCTGCCAGGTATTGTCGAATCTGCCCTCCAATGCAACCATGTAGCGACGGACATGCTCGTCCTCCTCGCTGACATGGTCACGTACCACCTCCGCGGTGTCCGGATGCCTCACCACCGTCACTGGCCCACGCGACCGCCACCAAATAAGGATCGGGTCAACAACGGGCTGCCTCCTCACCAACCTACGTCCCCCGGAAGGTAGCACCTCCCAATACCAGCCCGGCGGAGCCCAGTCCCGAACATGGCCCTAATCAAGCAGGCCTCCACCGCCGAGTCGACGACGACGAGGATGCGGGATAGGAATCGCCGACGTCGATGCGGCAACTACTTCTATATATAGTTTAATAAAAATAGTTTTATTAATTAAATCAACTATCTAGTTCAACTACTAAGCACTTACTATAAATAAATAAGTAGTACTTACTAAAAACGAACTACTTCTATATATAGTAAAATAAATTAGTTTATTAAATCAACTAGCTAGTTCAAATATATATAAACTACTTCTTATTACTACACATCTAATCTAACAAAAAAATCATTAATTGCTACACATCTAATCTAACAACTATATATAAACTACTTCTTATTACTACACATCTAAACTATATACAAAAAAATCATTAAAATTCTATGAACAAAATTAATTACTACACATCTAATCTAATCTAACAAAAAAAAATCTAATCTAACAAA
>NC_057804.1:539050888-539051948 GCF_018294505.1 Triticum aestivum | reverse complement strand
GGGGTGGCGATGGCGTCGGGGCGTGGCGGGGCGGGGCGGCGACGGTGAGGTGGCGGCAGGGAGACGCGCGGCGACGGGAGTGGAGCAGGAGAGATCGAAAACTGCCAAGTCCTGTATATATAGGAAGAGCATCGGTCCCGGTTGGTGCCTCCAACCGTGACTAATGGCCCATTTAGTCCCGGTTGGTGCCACCAACCGGGACCAAAGGCCTCTTTTCAGCAGCCCAAAGGGCGGGAAACGAAGACCTTTGGTCCCGGTTGGTGGCTCCAACCGGGACTAAAGGGGGGGGCATTGGTACCGGTTGGTGCCACGAACTAGTACCAATGCAACCCTTTAGTTACGGTTGCTGCCACCAACCGGGACTAAAGGCCATGTGCTGCCCGCGTCGCGGCACGAAAGTTTAGTCCCACCTCGCTAGCTGAGGGAGCTCGAGAGTGGTTTATAAGCACCAGTCCCGCTGCCCTCTCGAGCTCCTCTCAAATGCAGGCTTACGGGCCTAAACGCACTATATGTGCCTGTGGGCCTATTGGGCCTATTGCGGGCCTGAATCCTGGCCCATTGTTGGGTTTCTAGTCGTATTCAGGCCGTGGTAGCCCTTTAGGTGGCACTTTTTTTATTTTTTTTATTTTATTTTGATTCTTCCTGCAGCTGTTTTTTTAGTCCCACCTTGCCAAGCGAGAGGCACTCGCAGCTGTTTATAAGCCCTGAGTGTAGAGACGATGATGAAGAGGCTCAATTGTCCTACACGTTGGTTAGCTTCAAGCCTTGAGGAATACGGTAGACTGCACAGAGCTATGTGCAGTGCAGTTGACACTATTCCGAAAGGCTTGAAGCAAATTAACAAGCATTGCGCCTCTTTTTTATTTTTAGTGACTTATTACAACTGAGAAATAAAAAGAAAAAAAAATATAGCTGAAAAAAAAACTATATAGAAAACTACTCAGAAATGAATTGAAGCAAAAAATAGTTGTGATTAACTGTACTGAAAAAGGAGCATAGATGCTTATTTTTAATGACTTATTACAACTCAGAAATAAAAAGAAAATAAAGTAGTTGTGAT